>NC_084807.1:24833380-24863380 GCF_963583255.1 Pyrus communis
AAAATGGCTTCTTTCAATTTTTTTTGTTTTTACCTTTCTATGTAAAGTAGGGTTTTTGAATTCTTCTAATACGAGCCCGTGTCAACCGTTAGGAAAGATGATTTAAGTGTGCTATGTCGAGCATACCGAATTTTGTATGCTTTCATTTCTTTTATCCTAGTTATTCTCTTCACCCACGCAATTTAGTTTTTAGTTTTTTTCATATAACAATTAGAAGTCAAACTTGGAAACTTATTTTCTTAATTACAAGAAATAGGCCGGAGAGTTATACTGCTGCTTGTCTATAGTCAAGTATTGTGCAAACTTACAATACTACTAACGCTTGCAAATTGGCCTTTTATTTATTATTTTTTTTATGTATTAGTATTTTCTTTTTCAAATATATTAGTACTAGTTTTAACTTTTATCAAGTAACTACTCACGTAGTGGATGCTTACTGCTTTGTTTGAAATTTTTTTAAATAATTTGGTTTTACCACTTTACCCCTATTAATTAAATTGTTTTGTTTTAAATTCTTAATTAGGAAGGCATTTCTTGAAATTATGAATGATTCACATTTTTTGCCTTCCGGCTTTATATATAGATAAATAAATAATGCTACAAAAAAGAATTATTAAAAAAAGGAAAATTCGAGAGAAATAGTACTACAATGCTAATTAATTGACTCGATTTGCTAAGAAAAGTTCTTTCATATACAAGCATTGTTTTAAAAATTGGCCTAGGGGCTTAGGCGTTGGGCGGTGATCGAGGTATCGTCAGGATTAGGTGTCAATCAGCGAACAAAAGCAAGGAGGTGTTAGACGCCCGACTTGGCACTTCTAGGCAGTTCTTTTTTTAATTAATTAAGTTAAGGGGTTTTATGGGAAGAAAACCTCAAAACAACCCACAACTCTCTCAGATAGGGTTTTAGGGCTCTCTTAGGCCATCTCCAACCGAAGGGTCCAGAGGGCCAGAGGGCCGAAAATATCCCGAAAATCGTCTCTAACCGAGGGCTAAGCTAGAGGGCTCTGGAATCTGAGAGGACCCCACAGAATCAAAGAGGGCTAGAGGGTTGGCCAGAAAATTCAGTTTTCCTGTCGGTTTTAACCGACAGGAATACGTTTATATTATTTAATATAAATGTATTCTTGTCAGTTATAACCGACAGGAATGCTTAAGAAAAAAATTCAAATGCAACGGCTAACTGACGTCAGCTAGTCGTTGCATTTGAAATTTTTTTTTTTTATAGTTTTATTATTATTTTTTATTTACAAAATTTTTCCTATAACTTCTATTTTTAATATTTTTTTTAAATTCTATTTTTTCCTATAACTTTTATTTTACAAAATTTGTTTCTTTTTTTTTAAATTCCATTTTTTCCTATAACTTCTATTTCACATAGTTACTTTATTTTATTTTAAATTCTATTTTTATCCTATAACTTCTATTTCATAAAATTTGTTTCATATTTTTTTAAATTATATTTTTTTCCTATAACTTCCTAAGCCATTATACAACATTAAATTAAATTAAGTAACATGAAACAACATTAAACAATATGAAATAACATTAAATAACATTAACCAACATACAAATTATACAACATAAAAAAAAACATTTAACAACATGAAACTTAAACAACATTTTAAAAAACATTTAACAACATAAAACTTAAATGCCTACTCCATGCTTCTTTTGGCCCAAAGATGTGCAACAAGATCATGTTGTAGGTACTTGTTTGTGGCACGGGAACGTATCATTCTATAGCGCCTCATGTACTCATTTATAGAGATACTACCAGTTCTTGGATTGAAAGGCAAATTAGGCTCATCATATATTTTTGCACGAGCCATTCTTGACCTATTTGGATCTTCTTGGTTGTCATCGGACTCTCCATCAATATACTCATCTCGCTCATTCTCCACTATCATATTGTGTAATATGATGTAAGACATCATGATGGAGTCCAAATTTTCTCGACTCCACCCTCTTGCCAGTTCGCTAATAATCTACCATCGTGCTTGTAGAATACCGAAAACTCTCTCAACATCTTTCCGGTATGCCTCTTGGTGTAAGGTAAACAAATTTTCTGCGTCATTCCTAGGGTTTGGAATTGCTTGGACAAGTGTCGCCCACTTTGGGTAGATGTCATCTGCCAAGTAATACCCTATATTGTATTGACGGTTGTTGATGTAGTAGTGAAGTTGAAGTGTTTTACCTTCCGTCAAGTTATTGAAGAGGGGTGAACGCCCAAGAACTGTAATGTCATTTTGGGATCCAGGGACTCCAAAGAAAGCATGCCAAATCTATGTGTCATATGAGGCAACAACCTCTAACACAACAGTTGGCTTTCTCGACCTTCCGCTAAAGCCTCATTGCCATCCGGTGGGACAGTTCTTCCAATCCTAATGCATGCAGTCTAATGACCCTATCATGCCCGGAAACCCACGGTCTTCAGATTTGAGAAGGAGTCGATTTAGATCTTCTTAATTTAGCTCGTGGAGGTACTCATCTCTGTGAACCTGAACAATTGTGTCACAGAATTGTTGAAGAATATCAAGGCTTGTATACTCAGACATACCATGGGTTTCATCTATCGAATCAGCTGGGGAGCCATAGGCCATCATTCGAAGTGCAACAGTAACATTTTGATGAGGTGAGAAACCAGGGCGGCCTACTTTGTCCAGCTTTTGTCGAAAGTATGGATTGACTTGCTAAACATCACGAAGTAAACGCTCGAAGACATGACACCTTATCCGGAAACGACGTCTGAAATCCTCTTCTGTGTACATCGAGTTGGGGTTGAAGTAGTTGTTCATCAGATTGGCATGCGACATAGCTCTGTTTCGTGGTTTGTAAGAGCGACCAGCAATAGAGCCACCCTATTGAGGTTGTTCCTCAGTTGGCTGACACACCATGGCCGCAACCATGGCTACTGCTATGTTTTGTTTGTTGTGCCTTACTTGAACTTCTTCATCACATTCCTCATCTTCTCGTTTCATTTGCGCCCATTTTGCTTCCAATTTGGAATTGGATGAGGACCCCCAATTGGAATCCGAAAAGGATCCAAAGTTGGAATTCATTGCAAACTTGAATTGAAAAAGAATGAATTGAAAGAGATTGAATTGAAATAGATTGAATTCAAAGTTGTGTGAATTATAGCCCAATATCCACCATATTTATAGCAAAAGAAAAATTCAAATCCAACGGCTAGCTGACGTCAACATGATGTCAGCTACCAACGGCTAGCTGACGTCACTTTGCCGTTGGATTTGAATTTAAGTTGTAGTTTTAAATAATAAATTATGTTTGGCCCTATGGCCCTCGGTTGGAGACGGTTTTTTGTGGCAGGGCTAAAATGAGCTCTCTAGCCCTCGATTGGAGACTGAGGCAAATATGGCCCTGTACTGTTCATTAAAATATTAATATCTTGGAGAATCTTGGAGGGCCAGAGAGCTAAAACGAGCCCTCTGGCCAGCCCTTGGTTGGAGATGGCCTTAATGCCACAGCTCTTTCTCACTGTCACCATTCTCTCCATCGCCTTCTCTTGCCGTCTCCATTCCCCCCATCCCCGGTCGTATTCTCTTTTCGCCTGATAAACTAATACTTTCAGTCCCCGTGTCTCACTGTGACTTTCAGTCCCAGTTGCACCGACCACACCGCATATTTATATGATAATTAATAAATTTATTTAAATCCGCCTAAGGTTTGCCTAGGCCTTGCCTTGACGCCTATGAGCTAGGCCCTGATCCGCTGCTTGACTAGCGTTTAATGTCTTTTGGAATCTTATTTTGTATGTACCAAAAAGAAGAAGAAATGGAGAAATAACTGGTTCAAAGATTGATTACACCTCGTTAACCAAAAAAGAAAAAAGATTGATTACACCTCTTCATCAATATCTTGTAAGTTTAAAGTCCCCACTCTCTCTTAGGATACCTTGTTGCACCTTTAAATAAATTGCAAATAAAGCGGTGGAACCCCTATGTTTTAGTGATTTTTAATTATTTAATCTTTATCATTTGTTTTAATCACGTTTGATTTCTTTTTTATTGTACTATTTTTCTTCTAAATTATTATATCAACCTTAATTGTGCCACTCTTTGTGATACTATACTGAATTCATAATTCCAAGTTATATTGTTAAGTGACACATCCATTTGGATTTAGTCAACAATTTTTGGCTATCATTTAACTTATATTTTAATTAACCAGACAAAGAAAATATGATTTCGGTTAATATTAATCAAAACCTTTTTTTTTTCCTAAAGTCGGGGATCAGCAAAAGTAATTAGACGGATGTATAGAAACAGCAAAGGAATTGAATTCTATGTTGTATTATCATAATCGTACTTGTGTGAAAATGAAATTGCTTTTCGACTTATCACGGCCATTTTGTCGGCTATATGACAAAGTTCCTCAACTTCATCAAACTTACCTATCCACCAATGAAGATCCTTTGTCCTGAATTCAAATATCCACTACTCGACGTCCGTATTGACCGGCAGCAAAGTTCATCAATTAAATTCACACAACACTATCCACGAAGAACTTGTTATTTAGTACCAGTACTTTGCATCTGATGCTTTATGGAAATGTTCGGTTTCGACTGATAATATAAGCTAGGATGGTGACATGTGTTATCCGCACAATTCTTTTTACTTTCTATACATTATTCTTAGTTTTTAGTGTCGGAAGAAATTGAAGAAGATCAAATGACATAAATGAAAATGAGATGTGTCAGAAGTAAAACATAGTGTGTATATAGTACCATTCCATAAATAATTTTTTGCTTTTTAGTTTAGTACTACATTTATGCATGTTTGTAGCTAGATTCGTCGTATTTCCTTTTGCAAAGCCAGTTACTAGTTTGGATTTGCTTACATAAGAAGCTTTTGTTACTAAGTGTTTTAATGAAATTACGTTCAAATATCATAAATAACGAATTCGATATCAAATTAAGTTTCTCATTATGTGGCTTAGCCGAACTCCCCATTCCCTTAGTGTAAAACATATTTTTGTACTAAAAAAAATAAAAAAATAAAACCAAGATAAATTATCTCAAATGGTTTTAAATTTGAAACTGCTGCAGACCGACAGAGAGGAACGATTTTAGCCTAATATTTTGGAGGCTAGTTGAGTAAAATAACCCAGTCCCAAATGCATCAACTCGAATGGGTTCTATTTTATCGGTTGCAGGCTGCTCAAAACTTTAATTTTTCTGCTTTCTTCTTCTCATCTTCCAAGTAGTTGCGGCTTCCCCGTTTTTCTTTACAACTTTTAGCGTGATTCCATGCTTTTGAACTTTCATTTTTTGTCCTTTCTTTTTCTTCCCCTAAATTCCACCCACTTCCACCAACTTGATTGTATTCAAATTTCCAAACCCACTCCCCTTCACATGGCAGATGGTACTATTATTACGACTTGGTTGTTTTTAGTTGTCTTTGGAGAATTTAGTCAATGGGCGAGACTTCAATTGGGAGAAAAGTAATTGGCTCCTTATAGTCAGATACTCGTTTCTTTTTACAGACTGATCGTAGTTTGAGACGTACGTAAAAAAAATTTCTTTATTGCTTTTATAGTTTACATGTAAGAAAAGAATGACTCGTTAACCAAAATAATTAGTTGTTTATTATACACAAGGACTCGTTTCTCATCATAAGTTTCTTACTTTGCTTAAGTTGAAGATTACTCTTGGAAAAAAAAAAAAACTTATCTTTTAACCTTACCATTTTCGTTGAGATTAAATAGGGATATCTTTTCTTCATGAATGATCTTTAATTTAGTGAATAGTCATATCCAAGTCAATCATTTCTAACAAAAGAGACCTTATAAATTACTTATCTATGTGTTAGCTTATAGTTTACATGTAACAAAATTGACTCGTTAACCATAAGAAGCCAAAAAGTGTCACATCTCAATTGGGTTCTTCTATTTTACTTTCACTTGTTTTCTATTAAAAATAAATAAAAAAATTGGACGGGCTTTTGCCTTTTCTTTTACGTCTGCTTTTGGGTCTCTGGCTTTTCAGCCTGCCCCTTATTTTCTTCTTTGCCTGGATTTCCCTTTTGGAGAAAAGAGTTGCTTATACCCTTTCAAAATTGGGAGGAGTGGTATCTAGAGTCCAACACCAAAATATAAGAGAAACCGAGACGTCTCCGAAGATCAGAAAGAGAGAAACCTAGAGCTTTAAGGGTTTGTCACAATCATCCTAAACCTCCATTTCGAAGATTGGTACAGATAAGTCCGATTCCTTTAAGTGTTTTTCACTAACATTATCAGTTGTCATGAAAACTAAATCTCATCTATCGTCATGGAAACTACAAATCACGACAGCTACACAAACTAAAGAATAAAATCATCCAGCCGTGCATCTGATCAAAACAACGGCACGTCATGGATTTGAGGTGATGGCCGAAAAACCACGGCCACGGGGCTACGAGACGACCATCATAAACATGAACCAGTCGATCATCTTAAACATAAACCAGTTGAGACCATAAAATAAAAACCAATGTCCAGAGTTTTGCAACATTAGCTGGACATAAAATGAAAACCTCAAGTTCCATACATGCATTGATGGTTGCATCACAATGCATGCCTATTGTTACAACAGTTCAAATTATTCAAAGTTCAAATGAAGAGCTAGCTTCTCCCTTTCTCTTCTGATCGTTTCGAAAATCGAAAGCTTAGTCCTTACCTCTCACCACAGTTGAAGCCTTTTCATTTTTCATGATCATATGGAACGATTTGCTCTTGTCCTCTGCCACCATCTCTCTCAGCACATCGTCTTCGATCTTCTCTGCCTGCCAGCGTGACGGGTCCTCCACGAATGCCTCACTGAAAATCATGCTTGACACCCACTCCTTCCAAGTTGTCCTGCCATACTTGTCTTCTTCAAGAGTTCCGGTTGCCAAGAGCTGATACACATACACCACCTTCTGCTGTCCAGGCCGAAATGCGCGCGCAATCGCCTGCTTTGTCTTAGAAGGGTTCCATTCGGAGTCCAACAAGATGACCCGAGAAGCTGCTGTCAAGCTGATTCCCTCGGCGCAAGCTGTGATCGATGCAAGCAGGACCCTCGAGGCTCCGCCGGGCTCTTCAAATTTGTCCATCACCTTTCCTCGGTCGAAAAGCTCCAAATCCCCTGTGAGAACCAAAACTTCTCTGCCTCTCTGCCACCCGAACACCCTTTCAAACAGTTCGAGAAATAGCCTCACCGGTGCAATGTTGTGACAGAAAATCAAAACCTTCTCATTCCTGACAACTTGGTAAACAAGGTTCAAAACAAACTTGACTTTTGACCCTTTGTGCAGATCATACTTGTACTGCTCAAGCTCCATCAGTTCCTCAGGACGAAAAAACTTCCCGGCGCAGCAAGCAGTCGTGATTAACCATGGATGTATCGATCCAAGGGTTATCAGAAGTTCAAGTTCCAGAGGATACCCCTTGTAGTTAGCCATTATGTTTTGCAGTCTGTCCAACATATCTCGTTGTATGTCGGTAGTGTTCATCAACAAGGTGTAAATCTGTAGACCAGGAAGGGTGTCTGAATTTCCACCTTCATACACATCAATGAACCCATTTGTTATATGCCTCAATTGATTTAGACCTTGGATCCTCTGATCTTCTTCTTCATTGGAATCAATCTTCTTGGCAATCTTATCCAAGAACAACTTTCGCGCTCGGGCTTCCATCAAATGGCGCGCTTTTTCCTTCCCTTTCTTTATCCTTCTGTATTTTGGGTCCAACGCCCTTAAAACTTCATTCACAAACTTTGGCCTTGCCAAGCAGAGGGTGTTGAAGTATTCGCAGAAGTTGTTCTGAAAAAGAGTTCCCGAAAGCAATATTCTCAAGTCCGTTTCAACTTTCATCAGTCCCTTCCTCAGCCTGGATTTAGTACTTCTCGGATTGTGCCCTTCATCTAGAACTACAAGACCTGGACTCTCACGCAGCACTTGCGCCATAAATTTTCTGTGCACAAACTTCGAGTCTTCGCGCATCAGCGTCAGGAATGAGGTATAACCCATGACAAGAACACTAGGCTGTGCATGCCACTTCTGTATTTTTTCCAGGCAATCCAACACATGCATCACATCATCCGTTGGCTTCGGGCCTCCTGTAAAGTTTATGGTCTTCTTCTTGAACACTCTGTAGGTTCTTCGACCGTGAATCAGATACACAGGTATAGGAATCTGCCATTTGATAAATTCTTTGTACCAGGTATAGAGTGTTGTCTTGGGAGCAAGGACGAGAGGCCGTTTCCCCGGGAATAACTTAAGGTAGCTAGTAAGAAATGCAATGATTAGAAAAGTTTTCCCGGCTCCAGGGGTATGAGATATAACGCAACCACCGGTTTTCTTGGCTTTTCGTTCCATGAGTGATGGTTCCAAAGATCCTGCAACATTTTTCCATAGAAACTCAAAGGCCTTTTTCTGGTGGAATAATAATTTCTTTCTGAGTTCAGGAATTAGGGCCCAAACATTGTCACTTTCTTCCGACAAAGTCTCAGGGTCATCTGGAGTAGTACGAGTGTGGAAGAAATTGAATTCTTCGTACTCAGCTCGCTTATTGTCGGGTTCTTCTACATTACTCTTTCTATCATATGTGTCCACACTGGCATTTTGCACCTAGAGAAACAAACAAGAAAACAGATATCGTTATTGTTTGAAGCAACATGACAGTAAGGTTACTCTCTTATTCAAATTCCGTATATGTAGTAGCACGAAGAATGCGACATTAGATTTTTGTACGAATGAGTTTCCAATTGACTTACAAAGGGGGGAGATACATCTCTTATTTCAGTGCTGACAAAACCACATATGCTGCATATAATCCCAATTTCTTCATTTAATTTAAATTCATGTCGGCAAGCTGAGTCTGACTTTGGTGGACTTGCATTTGCCGCAGCAGCATTTGATCCCTAGGAAACAAAAACAAAGGCATTATTTAGAAGACTTTCCAGATTGTATTCTGAATTTTGAACTATCATTCTCAAACTTAGACGCAAGCGGAAACTCTAAAAGTTTACCTCATTATCTTGAAGGTAAGCTGATGCCAATGCCAATTCCATTTCTTTCCACAGCATCTCAGTCTCGGACATTTCCTCCTCTTCATCGTCATTTTCTGGCATTTCAGTTTCCTTCCGTTGGTCAGAGTTCTTTGCGGCCTTGAATTCGTTCCACTGGTCCATAATATTTGCGTCTGGCTTATTTGTGCAGTCCATGTCTTTCAAGAATGAATTTATCAGTTCCTTGTATGCACCAGTATTTAAGCTCCTCCTTGGGTAAGTTCTTCCGTTAGGGTCCCTTTTCGAACGAATAGAGTGATGCCTTCTGTATAAAACTCTGCTAGCTCTGCTAGTCGATACTTTTCCATCCCATTTCATTTGGAAGTCCATATCATCTAAGTCAGAATTATTCTTTCTCTTTGTTTTACGATTGTGATGGTAATAGTACTTCGCAGGAAACTCATCGCTCTCGTTTGCACCCTTTTCAGGAGTACTGTTGACATTCCGATGACCATGTCCAAGGGTTAAAGGGTCTCTTCTGTATTCAACAAGGGCAAGTTCATCTCGATGTCTCTTCTGCTTACCCGCACCTGATTTCACCTTCTTCGACTTGGTCTTGATTTTGTATTCAACGTCGTCATCATCATCGCTTTTGCAAGCAAGTTCTTCCTCAGTTTTCCAATAATTGTCATCCTTACTGGACTTCAACTTCTTAGGACGGAACTTTTGTTCTGCCTCGGTGTGCTCTTCTGAATGACTTGCATGTTTGGCAAACAGCTGTGATAACGGTATATACAATTCATCATCTTCTGAGCTGTAATCTACCTTATATGGCCTGCTTCGAACATAGCCAATCTCTATCTCTGATGGAGCATCACAGGCAAGGAAACGCTCAGGTTGTATAATTCGACGCTTGGAACGACGCAGGCCAACAAGCTCAGTAGATGGTGAGGGTACGCTTTCATCCATTTCAGGAGTAGGATCAGCCTCGGTAGCATCATCTGGAACAAATTCGACTACCATAGGTACGAGGAGCCCATTGTCTACTTTGAAATTTACGGCATGCAAGTAGTTGTCAGAATGTAACAGAGTTCGGTCATTGTCGCCTTCCAAAATCTGGTACACGATTTTGGTCTTCACTGATCTGATATCAAATATAACCCGCTTCATCACGGACGCCACAAGTAACCATGAAACATCGGATAAGAACGTCCCCAAGAGCAATTTTGTTCTTGGTAGTGTTGGGCAGTCCGCAGAGCACTCCCAACGGTAGGGTTGATTCTCATAAGCATCCCGGTCAATCATTTGGAAGACGAAAATTTCATCAATTCCAACCAGTTTGGCTTCCTTGTTCAGTGTTGCTCTCTCGGTACCAAGAGGTCCTTGGTTCACATAAAAGTTCACATAGAATTGGCATGAGCACCGATCAGACTCATGCGGCACCCTTTCGATTGAGCTTATTCGAGCATCAACCATCACCTGCATTAGAGAGAGTTTGTCAAACTAACAAGAAGTCAATCACAACTTCCATAGTAACTGATGTTTTCTGTTTCCAATATTTATATCAAAACAATCCAGGTAAACTGTTAGAATCTATCCAAAGCAAGATGAGAAGCTACACGAACTTAATAAAAACTAAAGAAATTAGTCAACAATGGCAGATAAATCGATTTCTTCGTAATTACTAGTAGATGGAACCTTGAAATCAATGACATCAAAAATTGAACGAGGATTAGCATTGTTAAAAACTCAGATGAACTCGAGTATCAATGTGGAAGACAAAGATACGATAATTTGTTGCATGTCATAAGCAACAAATCTCACGCAACAAGCAGACTGATGATGGAAGACATTTAATCAAAATCGGACAGTTGGTGCAGTCTCTAGATCTCTCAACCACGACAGGAAAATCATTATATTTCTTTTCAAAAATGCTAGTTTGTATACAGAGACTGAATGCTTTCTGCAATGCATTAGTCACAAAGAGAGTAAAAAGTAATAAAATTAAACATGCCCATCAATACTTAAAAATATGTCATGTAAGAGTTCAAGAAACTCATGAATTTCGAGTGAAAGCGCCCAATCATAGAATGCTACTCACTGGATCTCGACTGCCTTCTTCTGAATCATCTGTATGTTCAGGGGTTGACAGCACACAAATATCAACACCCGGCCTCAGAAAGCAGGTGCAATCATACATATTTGCATGTCTGGACCTGACTCGTAGGTTCGCGAATGGACCTTTGTCCCTGATTATACAGGGATGATTGTTTCCGAAGCTCATGGTCATCTTACCACGCCTGATGCTCAGAACTTCCACAGGTTGCCACGAACCACAGCAAAGAGCCTCAAAAGCTGTCAAGCCCAAAATTAGTAGAATGATACAGATAAGAATTTTACAACTATTGCAACAAAATTGTAAAACAAAAGATTCAGGGCATTTGGCGACGGCACAATAAAATTCTTGTGAGTTTCTACGCAAGACTGCCAAGATAAGAATGATACACAAGCTCTTTTTCTTAGCTGAGCAAAATTCCCATGTATATTTTGCTACCAACTAATGAAAGATGTTGGGATAGTTACCCACACGCACACATGATCAACTGTCCTTAAACTCATCACGAAATATGGAAATTTAACTCATTCCATCAACACGCACGTGAGCGTCTGTCCTTAACAGAAGGATCGTCAATGAAATAAGCGATTTATCTTATTCCATTACCACATCGGCATGACACGTGGTGTTACCGCCGGCACAAAGAGATGATCCACTTTTGTGCATTCAAGTTTACTAGTGTTACAGACAAAAGTAAATGACTCTGATTAGAGAAGCCATTGATTCACCCGAAACAAATCAAAACTACATAGTTTTATTTCTCTTACTTCTTACTCTCCCAGAATAAATGAATTATCATACAATACTAATAACAGATAAATGAAAAACATAAACTCTATCTATTTGTTGGGATAAGTTCATTTCAAATAAAAAAAATGAAAACCAAGCCAAATTATTCGAATGAGGAGGCAAATGCAATGAAAACCAAGCCAAATTATTCAAATGAGGAGGCAAATGCTTACGATTAGCATCGAACGGATGCTTAGCCCGATACAGATGTCTTTTCCTCTTCATCCTCATGAGCCAATTGCTATCTGAATCTCGCAAAAGATTACCAGAACCAGTCACCAGTAAAATATCTGCAACACCACCAACAACAAATCTTTGCCATTAGACACATTTCAAACTGAATAACTTTTTCAAAAAAAAATCCCAATAACAAAAAATCATTCGGATATATCATATTCATATATATTATATATGCATGTATATATAATTTTAGTGTAAATATCGACCACCTGGTTCACTGGTTTGGTTTTCTTTCTGACTGCAGAGAGACTGTAAACCTAGCTAGATATTTCTACCCATTTTCTCATCTCACCCCCCACCAAACCCTCACACATATATATATATATATCTATATAGAGCTACATATCTCTAATATATATGCCATTTGCGCTTTTGCCAACACATGTCACGATGATGCTTACAAATAGGACTCACAGTTAGATATCCTTATTTATGAAAATAATAATTAATAATTTATATTTCTGGGATACAAAAATAAATGCACAAACCAAAAGGGTAACATCATTAACAGAGCATTTACACGAATATCCATCCCAACAACAAATAAATTAATGTTTGAAAAAATAAATTTAATAAATTAATAACTTTTTTCTTCTTCAAAAGTCAGAAAAACCGTGAGTCTACAGTATACCTAGAAGACCAGAAGCTGGTAACCGTTTTGACTCACATTTTTTTTGTTTAATTTAGCATTAAAAACAATATTATTCTATTATTTTCCAGTAAATTTTTTTTAATCCAAATCCTAATCGTTTTAGGAAAATGTAAAAATCGTTACGCAACATTTTTACCGCTTTGGCTCATCAGAAAAAAAGAGAAGAAAGGTAATGAGGAAGAGAAAAAGGAAAAGAATCTGCAGCACATCAATTCCTTGTCACTCAAAAAAACAAAATAATTACTCGAATTATTGGAGAGAGAAAATAGAAAGAGAAAGAGAGACCTTCTCTCTTTTGCCCTCGGAGTTAGCTAATTAGCTAGAAAAGTGTATAATTTATGTCTATCGTAATTTAGATGAATTTAATCTAAAATATTTGATACGAGCACAAATGAAAGTGAAATCCTTATGAGGTGAGGAAACATAAGAATTTAATTTTTGGACACATATAGAAAATGATATTCCCACATCTAAAATTCTACATGCAAAGCAAAGATTAAAGCAGAAAAAATATTTCTTCATGTGGTAACGCAACACAGTCAATACATGCCGTACCACCAAAAATCACCAGAAATATCCAAACAGCAAATTCACAAAGCAAGAAACCACACGAATAATTGCCAAAAAGAAAATATATGCAGATATAATAATTAAATTCAGGATTAATTCAACTAACAAAACAAACCCAATTCAACTGGTTTGCTTACTGTTGGGAAGAACAGCTGCTATTCAAACATGTTGACCAAAGCAAGCAACGTTGACCCGCCTGAAGCTCTATAGAGAGAAGGATGATCGGAGCTCGGATTCCGGAAGACCTTTTTCCGACCAAAAAGATAAGCCGAAAGGCTATGTGGGGATGCTCGAATTATACAGTGGGCGTTGGAGTGAGTGTAGTGAAAAGAAAGAGAGAGAGTGGAAGAGGAGAGAGAATCTGAGTGAGTGAGTCAGTGGAAGAAAGCGACGGAGAAGCGGAGAAATCTAGAGAAAGCTTTTTTTTTTCCTTTCTCTGAAATCCTCGGAATCCGTGTGCTTTTTTGCATGACAGGTCGTTGAGGGCATCGCGGTAAAGGGGCAGTGGTATGTAAATACGTGGGGTTCGGGAGGGCGTTTTGGGGACGCAAAGTGTCAATTAACGGCTGTGATCGAATAAAATTAAACTTACCCGAAACAAATTCATCGTTGCCATGATCTTCTGGTCCAGAACAAACTTACGCATAACGTTGTATGATTGAATCAAAATGTTACTATGTGCTAGCGTAAACACGTTTCATGTAAGTTATTCTCGTGATGATAGAATGTGAGAAGTGGTTGCGTGGGGTCCACTTTCTGGTGATGAAATTGATGAATTTCTGAAATTTTGTGGCAGGAGTGATGGCAATAAACTCGTGGGGGTTTGTTGGGTGATGAACTCAGCCTCAGCAGAAACAAGAATTCTCGAGTTGTGGAAGCGAGGCGCATTTGGTCAAAGACAATTTTGTCTCCTTGTTTGACTGTTTCTTTGCCCTGTCCCCTGCCGAAAGCCACTGAATCCGGCAGTTATATGGGTTTTATTAGAAAGCCCAAGGCCCGGCCCAACACAAAGCACGACTATTCTACAATAGACGACACTTTTTAGGGAAATGAAAATTGATAGTTTCCAAGGAAAATTTTTGATTTACTACACAAGGGAAATGCTAGTAGATCTTGTTGTACTCTTCTTCATGTACAAGTTATTCTCATTTATTAAATTTCAAGAGAAATATTTGATAATTTCTATTTTTGGAATTTCTCCAACCACATTTCTTTAACATAATTTTCGATTCTCGTTGATAAGTGCAAATAATGTTTCGTTATTTACTTTCCTAGTGAAAGATTTGATGATACTTTTTTTCCATAAGCTTTATCATGATTATCTTGATCTTAAATTTATGATGAAAATGTGAATAACAACAATTATATAGATTTTACAACACATGATTCGTCAAAGATGTTATTTGCTTTCCAGGTGAAATATTTGATGATGCATTGTTTTTTTTCCAGAAGCTATATTGCGTGATCCTCTAATCTGATGTCAAATTTATGATGAAAAACGCATATAACACCAATGATATAGATTTCACTGCATAAGATTTTCCTATACGCTCTTTTTACACGCGATTGTATTGTATGTAGGAAATTGGTACAACTTTTAATCCCAAGATTTTCCTAGCCTTATGTGCTAGATTTCATGTTCCCTTTGCATTTTTACAATTGTTCATCCCCTAGTTTATTATTAATGTTGAGAAGGGGAAGCGTGTTGAATCTTAAGGATATGAGATTTCTTGCAAGCAGAGACCATTTATGCTTTTATTTTTATTGTACTTTTTTTTTTTTTTGGAGAAAGATTGTTTTATTCCAACACAATAATTACACAAGAAAAAAAATAAAAAAATAGACCTCCAAAGCAACGAAAGAGCCCAAAACAAAGAAAATACTGAAGCAAACCCTAGCAAATGCAAATCGCCGTCACTGGAAAGCAGTTTGTCAACCAACTAAAACGAACGTCCTTAACACACACCTGTAAACAAGTTGAACAACACCCCAAAACTAGAAGGAAACTGAGCGTTGATAGCCGCCACAAATTAGATGAAGTAACTGGTTAGCAACAAGGCCAACCAAGTGAAACCCAAATCGTAGGAAACCAGTGAGAAAGAGCAACACACTAGCAACAGTGCCATCAAAGGCAATCCCAAGGAAGGTGGTTAATAGGATTTCTACCACTTACAACAGTAGGGATAAAAACACTTAAAAATACTTGCAAGAGGATAAGGTTGTCGTAGTATAGTGGCTCAAGTAAGGTCATTGTCCACAGGGATTGAATGAATAATTTGTGTTTAAAACCAACTCTTAATTAATTATTTAAAACAAAGTTTGGAAAATGTTGATTTTAGAATTTAAGATAATAAAAATGAATTTTAAAATAAAACCATTAAATAAATTAACTAGAGAACAATTTAAAGAAAATCAATTTGTAAAAGCCTAGGGTTCCGCCGTCAACATAACAATCCTATGCAATTTTACCAATTACTTATGAATTTTTGCATACATATTTTGAAGGTTAGGCTTTCCTAATACATATTTTTCTCGTGATGTTCAAGCGAAAATGTATATCTAACATGCAATCCGTCTATGATGTTCAGATTAAATATAAACATGCAAGACTCATTAAGCTTTGTGAAAACCCTTTGGAAAACCATGCAACCCTTAAGAGCGTGACGTTTGCCTTAAGTGAACTTACAATTACTAATCATTAGAAGCCCTTCTCAATTTCAGGGTGATGTTCCAATAGAAATTACATCAAATTACTTGTCTAAAAACCCTAATGGTCGCGAATCACTAAGACAATTAGATAGTTTAATCGCGGTGATTAATAATTCAAAGCAAACATGCATCCATTCATAAGCAAATTAATAAAATCACATATTCATGCTAGGCTTATGGCTTCACCCTAGCAAACGGAAATTAGTTATGAACAACTATAAAAACTGAAGAAAATATATTAACTAGAAAAATGATTGAAAATACCTTGTAGGTAAAAAGTTTGAAGTTCTCCAAAATAATGCGTGCCTTCTCTCCAAAACCCTAATGGCTAAAAAGCCTTATTTATACTACTCCAAATTAAAACCCTCATAGAAAAGGTTTTCTAAAAACTAGGAAATAAAATAATAAAAGGATAACTAGGAATTATATTCTTATTATGACTACGAAATCTGTCCAACATAGAGATAGCCACGTTTCTGGACCTTCGGAGCTCCAAAACAGGCCCAAAACGACTCAAATTAAAGATTATGACCTTCTCTTCAAGTTCGAAGAGGAGCCCAAGTCCAAAATTCATCATCTTCCAACCCAAAAGTCGCAAATAAGCTCTGCAGCCCAATCTGCCAGCACTGCATGCTAGGCATAAATTAATTCGCCACAATCAGATGCTTCGGGATAAAATTATGAAATTTGGAGACAACCTTTTTGACAGATTCACGAACCTGTTCCAATTGGAATCACTCAAAAATTTCACTGTTTGATTACTTTATGCTCAGAACAAATTTGCGTGTCATACATTAAAAATACATAACAAAGCATCAAAATCTCACCAAAATAATAACTAAAATATACCAAGAATAGAGAATAATATATAGTATTAAATTAACTCATCAGAGGTAGTGTGAACATCCAAGTGATAACTCTACACACCTTATGGGGAAACGTGATAAATCGCGATATAAGTATGCAGAAGCGAATCAGAAAGATGGGGCCAATTGGGATGAAGGAATGGAGTGTCGAGGAAAGTAGAGGGGAAATAGGTGGGAAGAAGATGGAAGGAAACGGAAAAAGGAGTAAAAGGGAAAGAAAAAAAAGGTGGAAAGAGGAGAAAAGTGAGAAAAAGGGGATAAAAGGTGAAAGGCAAGTGGAAGGAAAGAAGGAAACAAGAGAAAAAAGGAGCTCACAGAAATCAGGGGCACAGGGGGTTGCATGACGGGCGCTTAGGCCCTTGGAATGGCTGAGGGAGAAGGAAAGTAAATGATGAAAAGGAGAAGAGGGTTGTTGGAAATTTTGATGTTTTTATTTAGGGAACTTTAATGAAAAACTTCCAGTGCTATTTATTTTAATAAAAAATCATATTTTTACACTAAAAATTCAATCATGGTACTATTCACTTTACCCTTTATTTTGTCCTTATCGTTAAAACTCAAAATTTTCAAATCATTTTCATTAGTTTTCCTCACAGTTTATGCAATATGTTTAGCATGTTAAATCTTTGTAATTCTACGAACCCTCCATTGGCAATAATTTGGGCCTTGGGCTTTGGGGCTTTGGATGGGCTTTCCTCGATGGACCTTGTTTCTCATAGTTTTGGTTATTTTGATGATTTGGGCTTAGCCGTATTCTGTTGTTTGTTTTGAGCCGTAGTTCGGTTCGTAAAGCTCATAAACAACTTGACGGCAAGTAATTTGTTTGAAATGTTCATTAGAAAGTGCTTTAAAAATAACTGAAAATGTTTTTTGTGATTTCTTTTTTCTAAAGTCTATCCTCAGTAAAAATTCAAGTAAATTCTGACATCATGTATGTGCTTCTTGCAGGAAGCATTTAAAGTGCTTTTCGAATTCAAAACCAATTCAGCAAAAGCGCTTTTAGTAATTTTTAAAGTACTTCCAAACGGATCCGCTAAATTTTAACCAAAAACAAAACTCAAGCCATTGTGTTTGCTTTTCTCCTTTTTAAATTTTTTATCAGCGAGACAACTTATCAATCTAAATACACTTACGTAGCTCGATCTATTTACTCACTCATCATGCCTTGTAATTTTCTTGAGCATTAGTTCCTAGTCAAAGCCAAATTCAACATCAAGCCTTGTATCAATTACAAAACTTAACAGACGACTGCTCCTGCAGGGACGCAAACATAAGCGGTTTTCGCAAAGGCGCTCTCGTTACAAGTACGAGATTGCCAACACTTTGAACGTTGCAGAAAGCAATATAACAAATTATCAGTTTTTCATGAAAGCGTTGCATTACAACATCATTGAACATTCGAATATTGCAAAAAACAATGTTAAACGAGCCCTTCATCGCGTTCACAAGCTCAACTGCACAATGTTACAAAAAGAAAACAGCACAAGAAGAAAAACACGAAGAAGACTCCACAAGCACAAAAAACTTGTATTTCCGATGTTTCACCTTTAAGATTAACTATAATGTTTCACCTATTTTCCTGGTTTTTTTTGGTTCCTCGTATCTACAATGAAAGAATTTGTTGTCAATATATGTACATATATATATAGATATAGTATTTCCAAGATGCATATAAGTCGTCCATCAACGCACCACCATTCAACATGGAATGGCCAGCTTAATTCTCCAATCTAAAACATATTAGAGAAGTAGCTCGAAATCTCCAAAAACAAAATAGGCGACCAAGCAAAAGAGGAAACAAGCACAAGGTCTGTTTCTTTGCTTTCAGATTTCCATGGAATAGTTGTAACCTACGTCTCCGGATTGCATTGTACCTTCTGTGAATCCCCCCAAACCTAAGTCGGACGGTCCTAGATTGAAGTACCCTTGATCATTTTGGCTGGTATGATTACTCCCCTCCTCTTGCTTCATGAAATCAAAACCGTATTCGTAGTCCAAAGGGGCCTGCTCCATGTGCGGCAGACTCCCGAGCAGCTTGGCGTCTGGAAACTGCAGCTGGTACGACAGATTTGATGGCCCTTCGCTGCTGAGAGTCTCCATGCCCGGCTGACCAACATCAGGTCTCGACACTTGCTCTGGTCCCGAATTGCAAAAGGAAGTATCATCTGAAGGCATCAATAGTTCATTTGCATCAAACATCTCATCCATATCAAACAACTCGCACATTGTGAAGTTCTCAGAACAATCCCCAACAAAACCATCTCCGCCATTCGGATTATGATCCTCAACTCCGCGTTCCGGTTTTACTACGACAGGTTGTTGATTATTGCGAAGATAATCCATGTCAACGTCCTCACTGACTTCTGGCTTCACCATACCACTGGCTTGAGGGACCGCACCGGACCACGGATACATCCTTGATTCGCCCTCACCATCCTCCTTTTTCACATTAAGGAAAAGCTTGGAATTCTCGTCTCCACACACCTCAGAGTGACTCGAGGTTGAAGTGGAAGTAGAGCATCCTGGAGTTGCCGCTGCAGAAGACCCTGATGGTGTTGCAACCGAAGAAGTCTCCTGTGAAGACGATGGATGATTATTGACCCCGTGCGGGAGGTTGAGGCGAGCTCCATCTCCATACATGGCCTTTGCAGCCTCATCATAGGCAAGGGCAGCCTCAACGGCAGTGGGAAAAGTACCTAACCAAAGCCTACTTCCCCTGTCCGGCTCCCGAATTTCGGCAACCCACTTGCCCCAAGTCCTTTGCCTCACTCCCCTGTAATTGCAACGTGCATTCTCGGGCCCTCCCTTGCCTTTCATACAGCCTTTCTTGGACCCCTTGGCCGGCACTTTACGCTTTTTCCCCTCCTCATTAGCCGATTCGAGTTGTTTGTTATACTCTTTCCACTTCTCCAGCGTATCAGCGACCGAGTTCCCATCTCGTCTGCTCCGCGTCTTCCTCTTCCTTGAAGAATCCAAGGGCAGATACGGCATGTTAACACCTTGATCATAGGCTCCCATTCCTCTTAGATTACGCACAATCTGCAGTAAACAAGAACCAAATTCCAATTAAGAATTGGGCACAAAAAAATCCACAACCTCGAAAGCAAACAGGTCCCAATCACACAAGTCCCACTCCGAATCACACCGCCCTTTATTAGGGTTTTATATACAGAGAAGTCCCCAAGTCCGCCGAAAAAACAGCAATTTAGAAAACAGATACGCAATCGTGGTAGATTGGGGAAAAAAGAAAATCCCAAATCCGGAAACCCTAGTTTCAGAAAACCCAATTACTCAAAACCCCAAATTTCAATCCCCAATAAAAAAAAAGAACTGGAAACAAACTTCTCCTCCTCCAACAAACTGAAGCTTAAAGGAAACCCAAAATCCAGAAACCTAACAAACACTTAAATCGAGCGAAAAGGAAACGAAATCGAACAGCTCAAAGCTCAACTGACCTCAGAATCTCCCGAGTCGACGATCCCCACTGACAAACTTCCCGATTGACACCGCAGTCTTTGCCTTCCTCGAATCAAAACGACGATTTCAGACGCGATTTAGCGATTTAGCGTTTTCCTCCTCCGCTCGACTGCAATTTCTGCGAGTTTGTTCTACTTTTCTTGGCGACTTGTTTTGCGCTTTGCTGCTCTTGAAGCTTCCAAGTTGATCGATTCCAGAATTCTTCAGAATTGCTCGCTGGGACAGATATTTATAACCTTCCTCTAGATATTTCCGATATTTGTTTTGTCTGGTGACGTGGCGATTTTCTAGTCGCGTCGTGGCGCTTCGAGGAGGAAACTTACCGGCACGTGTCACCCGAACGTTCGCGAACAAAGCGAGTGACACGTCGTTTTCTTCGTGCCGAAGCAATTCCGCGTCTAATACGACTTTTCTTTCCCAATTTTGTCCGGGCTGAACTTGAAATTTGCGATTGTGCCACTGGACAGCTAATGCGTTGCTTGCTTCCTGCGTGCTTCTTCCCTCTTATCCGATGGGAAAAAAAATAATACCTTTGGATTACGATATTTTGTTTCATACACACACATTTTTTACCTGAGGTTAATTGCATCAATAGTTCTTGAGATTTACTTTTATTTTAATTTTAGGTCGTGAATTATATTAATTTTGTTAATCCTTAAACTTAACAATGTACTGCTCTATTAATTTTTCTCATTAACGAATTTTGTTTTTTCGTTGAATGTAGGTGTATATTAGAAACTTTGACTTAAACACTAAAAAAAAAAACTAATGAAAATTTATAAATTAATATCTAAAATTTAAGCAAAATGAAACTTGAAATATAGAATACAATATGAAAATGGTTGGACTTTAGTAACTTGTAAATATTAGGGTAGGATTTAAAAAGAACGGCAATACTACATATTGTTTAAGATTAAAACAACTAATACGAGAATTCAAAGACCAAAACTAAACTACAAATAAAGTTAAGAAAAATTGCTACAATTAAGCCTTTTACTTTTTACACATTTAAATTTTATTACTGAACGAATTAAATAACATAAAAAACATGAATTTTATAGATAACGCAACCTTCTTTTATGGTTATTACTAAAAGAAGCGAAAAAATGCTTGCTATGATGTTTTTAATTTTATCTATTAATTAATTTAGCTGGCAACTTGCTGGCCAAGTTCCACTAGAATCTTTAATCAAATACTGTTAAATATATATATTTTTTAGCTTTTAATTTAATTAATTACTGCAGCTTGTTTCTTTCTTTCAAATGGCATGTGTTGTTCTTCGACAAATCTATGTGCTGCCATTAAAGGTCATCGAGCAGGCAGAGTCCATTGTTTTGAGTTTTAGTATATCATTCTCACTTCTCACTTAGTATTTAGTTGCCTTATGCTCTTGCATGAACTTACCTTCATATATAATAATTGTTAGAAAGTAATCTTAAAATTATTGAAAATGTTTTTTATAAAAATATTTTTGAAATTAATCTTTAGTAAAAATCAAGTGAATCTTGGATAAGCACATAAAGTGTTTCTTACAAGAAGCATGTAAGTGGTGTTTCTTGCATAAAACACTTTAAACACGAGGCAATAGTGTTACATGAAAAAGTATTTCTTTCTAAAAGCGTTTTTTGTCATTTAAAAAAATATTTCCAAACGAGCCAATAGTGTTATATATACTTAGGCTAGGTGTTCTTTAATAAGAAAAGGAAAAAGAAAGAAAAAAAAAATCTACATATATATAGGGATGAATTCGTGACATCACTTTTTTTACACAAGTTTTTGTGAGGCCCACTTCATACTGCATTTTAACAACCCAAATAGTAATCTATCTTTCAAAACATCATTTATAGATTATCCTTGCAAAAAAATAGACAAATCCAAAACCATTAAGATTTTTTCTTGTAGTGAAGAAAATGGACGAATACAGTTTGATAAAGAAATCATAAACCTCAATCTAACGATTATATGTTTCATATTTAGATGATTTTTAGTAGACATGATTATTAATGGAAGACTTAAAAAAAAGACAATTCAAATCATTGAAATACATTACAAAATGAGTTCCACAAAACTTTTTAAAAAATTTATGTGAAAATAGCGTTTCATATGTGTCCTCATATATATATACACACACGCCTCTTGCCATACGCATACGCGTGTGGCAATTAGCCTTTTTATATATTTTTATTTAAATAATTAATTTACATATTTTTTTTTAAAAGAAAGAAATGAATTAAAGACATGAAACCACACTAACGTGGGAGGTTTTGTTTTTGTTTTTTATTTCTATAATTTTAAATATTAAATTCATTCAAAATAAAAATATGGTTAAATACTTTAGCTTCTTTTGGTTCAATTGTAATTTATGAAATTCTTAAAGGGCAATTTATGATATTTTGAATGTTTCACCATTTTAGGGTGCTCACTTTACACACACACACACACACATATAAAATAATCCGTATGTAAACGAAACAATATCTTGACATAGTTCATACATACTTCATGTCAATATCATGGTGTTTGTCTTGTTTTAACATATAAGATATCATATTCGGATCTCTTCTACTAAAACCACCGGATCAAGTAATCCGGCTTTTGAAATTTGATTCAACGGCTAAAAACAGATGCCCTCTTTAAAAGTTATAATAATTTTAACCCTTAGATTAAATTTCAAGAGCTCGGATCACTTAATCCGATGACATTGGTAGAAGTAATCCGAAGAAGATCTCTTTCCTATTATAACATCGTAATCCAATAACATTGATTGCCTTGTTAGCTTTGAATTCACATTGACATAAAAATAGATACATTGTTTGTCCCTTTGCCAAAGGTTTGGTGAGTGGAATTTTAAACATTTTTACAGAGAATTGAACATCCTATTAACTTTTTAATCTGTTTTTTATTATCAATTTTTTTAATCTGTTGAGTTATACAAAGATTTGAGATATCATGCTATTCGTGAACTACATAAAGAAGTCTGGCTTTCCTAAGCCTCGATGTGCTATTTGTAATCTTGTCAACCTCAAGGGCTTAACTACGAACACATTTTTTACTGTCACAGGACAAAGCCGAGTCAGTGGGCAATCACATGTCTCCCTCATTTGGACCCGGTCTTATTATTATCAGGGCAACTTAAGGATGAGTACGAGTTTTTACTCACAAAATTTCGTGTCTATATTTACAAAACTTTATGTTTATAAGCGGAATTGTTCATATTTTTCATCGTTCATATTATTAATTGCTCTATAAAAATTATCTTTACAAAAAATGAATTAAAACTAAAGTCATCAAGTCAATCAATTGTAGTAGACAATTCGTATTGCATTTACCATTCGTTTGACCTATTCTTTATATAATTCGATGACTAAACAATTTTAGTTTAATTGATTTTTGCAAACATGATCTTTGTCGAGTCTGATTAAAAAAAAGTTCTATAAATCAAAAGAATTTTGAGTACGAATTTCTACTCGTGTTTTGAATAGCCAAGTATCATTTTATTATGATGATTGTTATTATCCTGTCTTTCTGGTCGACATTGAAGACACTAGTCCAGGCTTGCATGCGCACCACGTGTCGCACAATGTATGCAGCAACGTGGCGATTTTAGCTCAATGTGGAAGTGTAGTTTAATTATATCACGCGTGACATGTTCAAATTTATGTGGTGGAGAATTGAGCACTAAAGGCGATCGGGTCATGGTGTGCGCTGGAGTGTCAACGACAAGATGAGATGGCACCTTGCGCATTCGCTGACGCAGTGGCTTCTCTTTGGATGGCAAATTGAAGGGGAAAGCAAAAGAAAAATATGGTTAGAACTTTCATGTGATGTAGTCATCACACACTTCACATGGATGGTGGATTCTGACGGAATTGGATCCTCTTCGAGGCAAATTTTCGGGATCTTTCTGATTCAATAACACGGATTGTTAAATTTTAATCCAATAATTATAATGATTATAACTTTTAGAGGGACCTTCCTGTTTGTAGCCATTTGATCAAAATCCAACAGCCTGTATTAACGGGTCAGGAGGATCCCGAGGATTTGCCTCGGAGAGGATCCAATTCCGATTCTGACCTTGTTTGGATTGTAATAAATTTGTTTTATAAATAATTGCTTGTCCTGGTGTACTATTTTCAATTATATTTAATATTTGTTGATCTACTTTTGTTAATTGTTCGGGTGTGTGAAGTATTCTTATTATATTAAATGTTTGAAGATGCTTTTAAAATGATTAAAAACATTTTCGAGGAAATTTTTTGAGTAAATACTAAAAGCGTTTTTGAAAATTCACTTAACTTTTTACTAAGAATAAGTTTCAAAATATTTTCACCAAAAACACTATCAATTATTTTCAAACATTTTCAAACGAGTCATTTAAATCATTTATGTCAATGTTATGCTTTTTTCATTTGTTATATATTTTTGTATACACTTTGAAGAACAAGGCACATGATGTTCTACATAAACTAGCTACATATTTCTTGCTTATTAGTGAAATTTACTGCTCCGTTGAATTTTTTATTTTTAATTTTTTTAACAAATAATATTATCTATACTAAAGTAGATAGGATGGATTAAGCCTTACAAATGAAAAGAAATATCACTAAACTGTAGTACTAAATGGCAGATCACAGTGACCTTAATCGCGATATTGGTTGTTCGATTCTCATACCAGAATCAAAAGCAACATGGACCATCAACAAAAAACTTACACATTGGAAACATCTTATCAACTTGAAACTACCCAGAGTGCAGTATTCTTTTGGCAGAGAATATTCCGACTATACTAAGAGAATACCTCGAAGATTTGGAATCTTATAAGAATTTTGCAACTCGGCAGACTTGGCCATCATGAATTTTGCAACATTAGAAAGGTCTTTTCAACTAACACACAAACTCAATCGCTCTATAGAAAACATTGCTCTACGCGAAACCTTCTCACACCCTTGAGAAAAATACTAACTATCGTAACCCTCTCGTTAACACACCTTCAGTTAGATTAACAACAAGGAGTTGGCAACTGGTGACACATTTAGTTTTGACTAACGCCGTTGGAGCTATAGAATCTGTCAATTGAAAAGTACCTTTAGTTTGGATTAACATCACTACTTCAAACTCGATTGGTTACCTATACAAGTCTTAGCCAACAAGGAATTTTTTTTTCTTTTGCCGTACGAGGTGCTTTGATTCTTTCGCCGAACGAGGCCACCTCATTAGCTTCCCATCAAAGTGAGTGGTTCTATGATCAGTAACTCCCACGTGTACTTCAGAGATCGGCATTCAGATGACCAAACAACATTTACCAATAAGAAACTTATGTCCTTTGAGTATCTTTGTCCCTACAATCTAATTCCGATTCGTTGAACCTATATTTTCACAAATATAGTCGAGGCTGCCGAACCTATTGCAAAATATCCTTAACTCAATGATGAATTGACTAACCTTGTCTTCAAGTTCTAGAACCTTAGGCGGCTAAGAGCGTTTTTATTCCTCTACCGTATTGCTCAGTGCATAAGTCGGCAAGCATTCGACATCACACCATCACATATATTTCACTTTCCCAACCAAGCTCGGTTGCAAGTTCGCACGCCCGCATCCACAAAAATGATGTAATTAGCTCAATAATTGCTCGGCATGCTCGCCATGTAGGCGTTGTAATTCCTAAAGTCAACAATATGTGTGTCCTAATTTAAAAAAATGTGCCACCTTTCTTTATATGAAATGAAACTTTTATTGATAACAGTTCAAGATTGTTTCTGTACATTGAGCACAAGAAAAATAAAATCCAGCTCATCAATAAACTAAATTCTAAATACCATCTTTAGCTATAAGCTGAAATTAATCAGCTACGTATAACTTGGCCAACTAGTTTTTCCTGGAGCGTTTGACTTTGAGAATATTTGTCCTTCGTATACATATATAGTCGCTTCCTCATCATCTTGCGCCGATTAAAGGACAATTCTACCCTTGACGACGACTCTTTCAGCATAAGAGGACATAACACAAGGATCACTAAATTACCTGTTCTTGCCTTCTTATGTAAACAACTCATCTGTGCTAAATTCCAATTTATAATACATATTGAGCTTCTCAACCCCGTTTCACATGTCCAACCGCCGGGGACGGCGGTTATCTTACCAAGTCACTTCGTTCTTCTCGGAAAATTTAATAGGGTTTGAACTTCAGATTACGACCGAAACCATGGACAAGATCAAGTTAATAGATACAGGAACGATAACCTCAAAAAATAACTCTCAATACAACGAAATGGGATCAAAAGCTCATTGTCTACCATTTGAACAGAATGCCTCCAAAGGCATTTGGGCAGGAGATAATCCTTTAGATTATCCGTATCCTCTAACTCTGGCGCAAATCATCCTCGTCGTTCTCACCTCTAGACTGCTTTATTGTTTTCTAAGACCCTTGGGACAAACCAGATATGTCTGCAATCTCCTGGTATGTTTTTGTTTTAGTCCTACTTATCGTTTTCGCTAATTTACTCTTCTATGCGGGTGTTGGCCCAGTCCCCGCTTATATCTTTTCTTTTTTTCTATTTATTCTTGTTATTAATAAAATTTTTCAAAGAGGGGACAAGTGGGAGTTTTTTGGGTGCGGTGGTAATTTTTTTCTTTTGGGAATAGTTAGTGCCTTGCAGAGTTGCAATCGACAATTGATGAAGAGCTAATCTCAGCTAATTAATCCTTCTTTACTTTCACTATTTTTTTCGTTAGTTTCTTTGGTGACGTGACAAATTAACTGGAACCCTTCTTTCTTTTGATTGCTTTCATTGTTTCAGGCTGGCATTATCTTGGGGCCTTCTCTGTTAGGGTACAACAAGGCATTCAAAGACAAAATACTTTTCGGAGGAAAAGAGGTTCCATTGTTTGAAACAATTGCTCATCTCGGCGTAATATACTCCATATTCCTAGCCACGGTAAAATTTGATGTAAACATGGTCAAAAGGATGGCAAAGAAAACCTGGAAGATTGCTCTAGTGACATTTCTCTTTCCATCAGCAATCACCTCAAGCACTGTTTTCACGATAGGCCGAACCATTCCTGGACTCAAAGGAGGAAAAATTTTCCTTTTCTTCGTTTCCATTTCTTTGTCATTCACTTATTTTCCAGTCGTACTTGAGGCCTTGGATGAACTCAACCTTATGACTTCGGAGTTGGGACAACTTACCATGTCCTCCGCGGCCATGAATGAAATAGTCCAGTGGAACTTCGCAGCAGCGCATCTTATGCACGCTCAGAAAACTATAAATGATGGATTTAAGACTTGTGCTTGCTTATTGGGGATGATATTCTTCACTATTTTCGTCATACGGCTAGTTGTAAAATTGATCATCAAAGTTACTCCACAAGGAAAAGAAGTCAAGGAAAGTTATGTCATTGCACTACAGCTTGGGGTTCTAGTTATGTCATTCATCTCTGATATCATAGGCATGAGGTCTACCTAGTCATTCCAAATGGACCGCCTCTTGGTTCAGCAATCGTACACAAGACTGAATACGTGGTCTCTGAATTTCTTCTTCCATTGTTCTTTTTCCGCATTGGCTTTGACATTAATGTCTACTCCGTTGAAGATTGGACGAGTTTTACCAAAATTCAGCTTCTGATTGTTGTGTCATATGTTGCAAAGATCGTGGGGGGTACAGTGATTGCATGGTGCTGCAAAATCAGATTCAAGAATAGTATCTTGCTGAGCTTAATGATGAGTACAAAGGGTATAATCGAGCTTATCGTTTATACTCATTGGCGGGAATTAAAGGTAATTAATAATGAGTGCTACCATTTATACCTCATTTAACGACATATAATGCTTGCATTCACTCCACATATTCACCCCTTGCGAATAATATATCTTTATCATCCAAACTTCCTAACGGGAATTGTTCGACTTCTTAATATGTATTTGGAGATCATTCTTACAAAAAATTATTTGAATCTTAGATCGTTGGGGGTTGTAGTTAGCGAGACTCGAATCTAGGCCTTTGCCTAGCGAAGAAAACGATCCTTACCAACTCAGTCAATTGGTTGGTGTATTGGTGATATTATTGTTTATAATAGTCATCTTTAACCCTTCATTAAACGATTAATTCGGGTCCCAAATTTTTATTAATTGCAGGCCATAGATGACCAATGTTTTACCCAACTGGTGTTGTCTTCTCTTGGGATTACCATGATTGTAACACCATTGGTACGATACTTATACAAACCTTTCGGAGCATCCAAATCCATACTTCCCCGATTCAGAAACATCCAGTCAATGCCAAGCAACAAGTCTGAAATGTTTCGCCTTCTATGTTGCGTCCAAAGTGAAGAAAGTGTCCCCAATATCATAACCCTCCTCGAAGCCTCAAACCCGACAGAATCAAGCCCCATTTGCGCCTACATTGTTCACGCAGTCGAGCTCATTGGTTGTGCTGCACCACTATTACTCCCTTGCCATAGTAATGACAAGAGGAACAAATTGTGCTCCAAAAACACAACCACTCATCAAATAATGAGAGCCTTCGACAAGTACTCAAAAACTGCCGGTGGATCAGTCATAAGCCAACCTTACACTATGATCTCGCCATTTAAATGCATGCATGATACCCTTTTCCGTCTAGCTGTTAACAAGTTTGTGCCGTTGATCATCATACCGTTTCATGAAAACTACCAGGGTATTGTTGGCCCAAGTATGACCGCTGGCATACGCCAATTCAACGCCAATGTGCAATCATACTCACCGTCTACGGTGGGGATCCTAGTCGACAAAGGCTTGTCCTGTCGGATGAGCTTGCCCCACTTCTCTTTCAACGTGGCTGTGTTTTTCGTTTTTCGTTGGGGGGGGCAGACGACCGCGAGGTCTTAGCCTACGCGGAACGCATGTCTTGCAACCCCAATGTTGGCATCATGGTGTTCAGGATAACACTTCAGAGTACATCAAAAGAAGGGACAGAAGCCGAGCTGCAGGAGGCAAAGCTGGATGAGGCGTTGGTGAACGAGTTTAGGCTAAAAAACATGGGGAATCATATGTTGTTATGGCGGGAAATTGAAGTGCATGACGGAGTACAACTTATGGATGCGGTTATGAACTCGCAGGGGGAATATAACCTCGTCATGGTGGGGAGACGGCATTCAGATATGACATTGAGGGACGAAGAAATGGCAGCGTTTGTGGAGAATGCAGAGTTGGGAGTGATCGGCGACATTGTTGCTTCCTCGGATTTTTGTAGTGGGACGGTAAATGTGTTGGTGATACAAGAAAGCATAGAATTAGGGTTTGGAGCATTTCGAAGTGCGTCCAGAAAAGAGTCGGAAAGTAGACTAAGTTCGACGGGCACTAAACCTTTGTTACCCTAAAATAGAGGAAGTTGTTTTTTCTGGAATTGTATGCTGCAATTTCGCCAATATATGGTTGAGGCCACCGACGTTCGCATTGAAGCGGAATTGCCGGCAGATAGGATTCTGTACTCTTTCTTTTTTGAAGATATTGCTGATACGAGTTATGTTAATTGATCGAGGTGTTGAGAATCAATGTCAATTGTAAGTGAAGTAAGTGTGTGGTGTAGCTTTCATTTGGTTTGCTATAAATACCCAAGTCC